>NC_048303.1:127298581-127298988 GCF_013100865.1 Trachemys scripta elegans | reverse complement strand
GCTGGGGGCAGGGGGTGGCTGGGGGCAGGGGGTGCAGGTGCAGCAGAGGGGCAGGTACAGCAGGAGGTGGCTGCAGGCAGGGGGTGCGGTGGGGGTGCAGGTGCAGAAGGGGCTGGCTGTGGGCAGGGGGTGCAGGTGCAGTGGGGGGGCAGGTACAGCGGGGGTGGCTGTGGGCAGGGGGTGCAGCAGTGGCTGGCTGTGGGCAGGGGTGGCTGTGGGCAGGGGGTGCAGCAGTGGATGGCTGTGGGCAGGGGGTGCAGGTGCAGCAGGGGCTGGCTGTGGGTAGGGGGTGGCTGTGGGCAGAGGGTGCAGGTGCAGCAGGGGGTGCAGGTGCGGTGGGGGTGCGGTGGGGGTGCAGGTGCGGCAGGGGGTGGCTGTGGGCAGGGGGTGCGGGTGCAGCAGGGGGT
>NC_048303.1:127273274-127298199 GCF_013100865.1 Trachemys scripta elegans | reverse complement strand
GGGGGTGCGGTAGGTGGTGCAGGTGCGGCAGGGGGTGGCTGCGGGCAGGGGGTGGCTGTGGGCAGGGGGTGTGGTAGGGGGTGCAGGTGCAGCAAGAGGTGGCTGTGGGCAGGGGGTGCAGCAGGGGGTGCAGGTGCGGCAGGGGGTGTGGTAGGGGGTGCAGGTGCAGCAAGAGGTGGCTGCGGGCAGGGGGGTGGGTACTCACACGGGGACAGCAGCTCGGAGCAGCCGGACGCAGCCCAGGCCCAGCTGAGCAGCCGGGGACCCAGCAGGGAGCAGCAGGAGCCCCAGGGCCAGAGGTCCCAGGAGCAGCAGCAGCAACAGGGCCAGGAGGCGGCCCACATGGCTCCCGCAGCACAGCGCCCCCCGGCGGCTGCGAGGAGGAATTACACACCTCCCGGCAGGAGCCCATCAAAGCTTCCCTCGCAGGGAAGCCAGTTAACAAGCGCTTCTAAAACCACTTCAGAATTTAAGAACCAGTTCGAACTGGCTCCAGCTCACCACTGGGTTGGACTAGATACCTCCTGAGGTCCCTTCCAACCCTGATATTCTAGGATTCTATGAGAATCACACAGGAAGTCGGTGACAGAGCAAGGACTTGAACGCAGGTCTTCCAAGTACTAACCAAATGCCTTTTCTGTGTGACTGCACAACATAAACCTGAAGATACACAGACATCTGTGGCCAACTCGGGATGTTGCCTAGAAAGCAATTTAGACACTCACCCTGCATTGATATTTGGTAAATTGGAATCCCAGCAAAAACCATGGCCTCTTCCACCAAGCTAGAGTCAGTGTGGGCTAAAATGTCCAATATGGCAACAAGTCTCAATGACCTGATGACAAGTTAGGTATGAAGGGGCAGATCAAAGTCCATTGAAGTCAGTGGAAAGACTCCCGTTCACTTCAATAAGCATCAGACAGTCCATCCCTACTCAGCAAAGCACTTAAATATGTGCTTAAGAGGAAGCACAAGATCTATGCATCTGACCAAGTGGGTATTCACCCATGAAAGCTTATGCTCCAATACATCTATTAGTCTATAAGGTGCTATAGGACTCTGTCGCTTTTTACAGATCAAGACGAACATGGTTACCCCTCTGATACTTGACACAAGATCTAAGTGGTTCCATTGACAATCATGCTCTATGTGTTTAAAGTTAGGCACGTACTTAAATGTGTATTTGGACTGAGGCTGAAAATGATGGATTTCTGTTTTAAATGGGAACTGTATGAAAGATGAAGCATTTTTAATACATGATCTGATGCAGTTCCTTTTAGGTCACTAGGTGGAATGTGTCTGAATTGTGGAGTAATTATAAGTAGAAATTTTTAGTTAGAAGGAGGGCAAAAATAAGGCTCAGACCTTGCAAAAAACTTAAACACATGCTTAATTTTATGCACATGAGTAAAGTTAAGAACATACATAAGTGTTTGGAGGATCAGGACCTAAGTCCATATTAAACACATTTCAGCAAACACTTAGAATGAACCTACCCCCATTTTGCTATTACAGCAAATCAGACTCCACAGCAAATATAACTATATTTTACATCCAAGCATTTCAGTCGGTCAGGGAAAGGAAATAGGTAAATAATAGACTCAGCTTTTCATTGCTGTAGGAGTCCTGGAATTTGAGCATCCAAAAACAAGTGTCTGACTGAAAACACATATTTATTCCTCCATTTCCTGAAGTGAAATGTTCTAGGCCTTCTCCATCGTCCTTCTTCCCAACTGCTTCGGTTTTAGTGCAAGGCCCCGGTCTTGCAAACACTCCTGTGCATGCAACTAGTCCCACTGTAGGATTGCTTATGCCTTTAACCTCTCGCCCCACGTCAGGTTCCCATTTCTCCACAGTGCAAATTAGTCTTGTGCCCACAGCTCAAAAGCATTGGCAGCAACCCCTCAGTGTCCTCTAGATTAACAAGGCAGAGATCTCCCACAGCTGGTTAGGTGGGAAAGGAAAGACAAACACATTTTTTCTATTGTTATCCTTATTGCTCGGAACTTTTACCAGAGACTGTGGTTGAGTCTGAATACTGGATAGAAAGAAGAAGGTTTACGTTGCCTCAGCTGTTTTCTGACGCTATCATTTACATTACAGTGGGGCCTAAAAGTGCAGTCAAGAGTGCGATCCCCATCGTGCTAGGTGCTGCAGGTCAGCCACAGAACCCAAGTCTCCTGATGCCCCACTAAGTCCCATGGCCCTTTCCTTAGTCCCTTCCGGTTTGTTTTCTAGTGATACATCCCAATATCCTCTTTGCTCAATTAGCTAAGGCCAGGCATGCTACGGTATCACTTGTTGCTAATAAGCAGAGCCTCCCTATGTGTTTACCATCATTCAAAGTAGAGTCCCAGTGGCCAACCGCTCTGCACACAATCGGCGGGGGAAAGGTATGCCATACTCCAGGAGAATCCCAGAGCTGAAAACGATTTGCTTTCCTATACCTCTGTGGAATACCGCCAGGAAATTGCTAACGCTGTAAATTGTCTCAAATATGCTATTACTAAAGCCTTTAAAGAGCAATTACTGTATGTTAAATGAACACCAATCAACTGTAAAAAGAGCAGTTACGCAGGTTTAATAGGTATATAAAGGAGAAAATCTCACCACCCTGCAATTAATTCTAAATCACATAAAAAGTGTAACTTGTACACTTATTGCTTATTAATCCATAAAACCATGTATGACACGTTAAAACATTTCATTAGCATTTAAATAGCAGGCGGAAAGTTAAACATCAAATTATTGCCAAAATACTTGTTGATCTCTTTAATCAGCGTGTTAACGGACCTCTAGCATGAGGTGCAAAGGTCCTCATAGCGAACAGGTGCCTTGTATTACCGTTCAATGCGAGTCCTGTCCCAGACGCCTTTCATCAGAGGTTACAATAATATATTGTTCAGTGTAACTATCTATCAAGAAGCACTGCAGGCACAACAATGGAAATGTTCCAGCCAGGCATGGGAGGAGGCAGGCAGGGCTTAATATGGGCCAGAAAGGACAAAACCACACATGGGCTAGATCCTCAGCTGATGCAAACTGGTGTAGCTCCCTTGAAGTCAGTGCTGGTTTGCACCAGCTGAGAATCTGGACCATGAAGATTTGGCAATGGGAAGTGACAACGTGGAGAAGTTAGTCAACTTCCCAGAGGCCGGGACTGGCCAAGAGGGAATGGAGCACTCGGAATTGCCCTGTTCAGATCATTCCCTCTGAAGCATCTGGCACCGGCCACCATTGACAGACGGGATACTGAGCTAGCTAGACCATTGATCTGACCTAGTACAGCCGTTCTTATGTTCTTAATACGTTATTACCAGACTGGATAGAAAATGCACCCAGATGTAGGACAGGGCATTGGTAGCTTCAATTCAATGGCAAGCTGACTAGTGAAGATAGTGTAGAAAGAAAAGTCTTGGCCTCATTGAACCTATAAAGCAAATATTTTGTTTCCTTACCAAAAGTTTAGAGAGAAATGAGACACAAGACTTAAAGAAAAAAATTCAGATCAGAGAAACGATGTTTTTACCCCCAGGCCTGCACAGGTTTTGCAAGTATCTGGGATAATATGGATATTTTTGTTCTGATAAAGAGAGAAAGACTGGTCTAGTGGTTAAGGCACTCAGCTGGGAGTCAGCGTATCTCGGTTTATTTCCCTGCTCTGCCACTGACTTCTTATATGACCTTGGGTAAGTCACTAAATCTCCCCTTTTCCTCAATTCCCCATCTATGCAATGGGGATAAGAAACCTTCCTCTCTTCTACACTTGGGCTTGTCTATGCACAGTCTGTGTGGCCTTTAGATTGTAAGCTCTTTGGGGGAGGGGGGGTTCCTATTACTATGTGTATGTACAGAACCTAGCACAATGAGGACCCAGTCTCAAGGTGCTACTGTAATACAAATAAAATATTAGCCATTTCCTCACCCGTGGACCTGATTTATAAGCTTTTCATGATCAAAAGAGGATAAAACAATCACATACTTACTAGCTTTTGCTGAAATCGTAGCTGAAGAATCCCTGTTCTGAGTCCAGAAGGGGGTAGATATTCAAAGGGGAGGATTGACATCCCAAAGGCAGTTACCAGGGTCTTCCATTTACATGAAGGCCCCTTTACCTCACTCTAGCAGTTCAAAGAGACCTGGGGGTGGGGCTAGATAATATTTATAACCATTTGGAAGCCCCTTTACACTGCTGGAGTGGTGTAAATGAGAATCAAATGCTAAGAATTTTGACTCAGAATTGTGTAAATCTTCCTCTACACCAGGGGTGGCCGACCTGTGGCTCCGGAGCCACATGCGGCTCTTCAGAAGTTATTTTGCGGCTCCTCATATAGGCACCAACTCCGGGGCTGGAGCTACAGGCGCCAACTTTCCAATATGCCCTGGCTCTGCCACAGGCCCTATGCCCACTCCACCCCGTCCCGCCCCCTCCCCAAGCCTGCCATGCCCTCACTCCTCCCCTCCCCCCAGAGCCTCCTGCATGCCACAAAACAGCTGATTGGGAGGTGCAGAGAGGGCACTGATCAGCGGGGCTGCTGGTGGTTGGGAGGCGCTGGGAGTGTGGGGGTGGGACTGCGGATATATTACAGTGGCTCTTTGGCAATGTACATTGGTAAATTCTGGCTCCTTCTCACGCTCAGGTTGGCCACCCCTACTCTACAAGATCTTCAGGAAAACACAGAACATGAATATTACAGATTTCAGTAAGATTTTCTAAGGCTTGTGAGAAGTTAGTCTATAGTGCTGTTTCTTCTGGCATAGCTGTTTTCTCTAAAAACCAGAGCCTGTCCTTGGATGCAAACTGTGCTAGCTAAAACAATGCCGGAAAACTGTTACTGAGCATCGTTGAAGCAAGCAAGATTCTTCACCATTTGTAGACAGCTAAAGATGTCTGGAAAACTTTCTAAGGATGAAAGCAGTTCAACACCGGAACAGCTGCATTGAGAGGGTCATTGTGAGACACCATCAATTTAAATGTTCGATTTAGAGATGGATTCGAGCCACAACGTTTTGTTCAAGATTAAAACTTTTCCAAAATTCAGAGATGCTCAGCACTGAGGTTTTGGTTTAACCTGCCACATGTCAGCTGGTCCATGTTCAGATCCAGACTTCTCCAAAATGTTCAGAGTGTCTGGATCTGGGGTTTCTGGTTCAGACTGATTTCCATTTCAAGGACATCAGGGCACTCAGACTGGAATACCGCGGGAAATCAGTTACACTAGTTGAAATGGGTTGGATACGATGGCTCTTCTGCTGTAACTGCTAAGATTTCCTAGTATTCTTCTTCGAGTGATTGCTCATGTGTATTCCAGAATAGGTGTGCGTGCTCGCCACGTGCATTGGTGCTGGAAGTTTTTCCCCTAGCAGTACCCGTAGGGGGAGAGCGCCCCCCGCAACCCCTGGAGTAGCGCCTCCATGGAGCAGTATAAGGGGAGCTGCATGCTCCCCCCACCCTCAGTTCCTTCTTGTCACCAGTGAAGGTGCTTCGGAACTGCCCTGCTCCAGCTTGTCTGCAGCTTTCCTACAGAACTCTTGTTCATTCAGTGAAGTAGTACTGGTAGTTGAAGTAGTTAGATTAGTTTAGTTTAGTGCGCCCGGGTCGGGGCATGTCCTGTGCCCGGGGCTTTAAGTCGTGCGACACTTGTAGGCGGCCGATGCCAGTGAGCGATCCACACGCCGCGGACTGTTTATGCTGTCTGGGGGAAACCCATCGTAGCGATCGCTGCAAGATTTGCAGGTCTTTCAAGCCTCGGACCAAGAGAGAAAGGGACATTCAGCTCAGGCCATCCTGAGGGAGTCGGCGTTGACCCCGACTCTGGTGCACCGCTCCGACTTGGCACCGGGTACTGTGGAGTTGGTGCGCAGCAACCCCTTGGTGCCATCTACAGTCGGCACCGCTCCCCATCCGCGGGGCACGCCAAGAAGGCTAAGATGAGGCATTCTCTGCCGCGGCACCAGAGCAAGACCGGGGGAGAGGCTAGATCCATGTTGGCCAGGCTGTTAGGGGGCTTATTCCTTCACTCTCTCACTTCCCTGGTCCTTCTCGCATGAACAGAGAGCAACAAGACCTGAAGTCCAAAGGTGCAAACAATTCGATGTTTATTCGGGTGAACTTCCAGCAAGCATGATTCCAGTTTTCTTCCTTAGTGTCCCCCTTCCCAGCTCTGACACCACAGAGTCCTGCCGGTCTCTCTGTTCCCATTCCCCTCCCCTTAGCAAAGCATGATTCCAGTTCCCCCACCCCCAGTCCCTGTTCCCATTTCCCTCCCCGCCAACTTCCTGATTGACTGCAGACTATGTAGTAAAACTTGAGTTCTGCTTAGCTATACCTTAACCAATCATTTTACTGAAATTTAACTAACCAATCCTGACACATTGTAACATGGTTATTTAACCAATTATATCCCACCACCTTAATTGGTTTATACCCAACAAAATTAATTATACAGCAGACAGAAACAATCAGAGAACCAGACAGAGACCATGCAAATAACCATACAAAACAATAGAGAAGTGAGGATTTCATAACTACATCTAGACAGACATAAGGGTTTCCAGTTGTGTCTATTGATAAGTGAGTTCTTACCAGACATATGCATATGCATCCGAAGAAGTGGGTTGTAGCCCACGAAAGCTTATGCTCTAATAAATTTGTTAGTCTCTAAGGTGCCACAAGTACTCCTGTTCTTATATCCTAATACAGTCCTTGGTCTCCATTGGCCTCCAGGCCTCCGACTCAGGTCGAGCGGAGTAGCCCGGCCCATTCGGAGCAGGCTTCACCAGATGTCCGGATGCCCTCCACACCGGAGGCCCTGCAAGCGGCCCAGGACATTGTGTCCCTGTCGGTACCAGGGACACCGCCAATGCTGGCTCCCCGGTCCAGAGGCAAGCCACCACTGGGATCTCCGTAGTCACCCCCCGCTCGGTGCTGTTCGCGGTCGAGGGAATTTTCCAGACGCCGTTCACCGCTCAGCGACCGCCCCGTGCGTAGTCCACACCGGTCACCGTCGACCCCCACCAGGTTGTCTGGCTGGGTTCCAACTGACAGGGGCTCCAGGCACCGCTCCGTCTTGAGGAGCGGGCCCCGTCAAGACCGAGACAGACAGCACCGAAAGTCCTTTTCTCTGAGGGGCTACCGTTCCCATTCGTCGTCTCGCTCCAGGACCCCGCCACAGCACCGCTCCCACAGCCCAGGGCATCAATCGCCAGCACCTCGCCATCGTGGATCCGCCCACCGGAGCCAATCGTGGAGCAGCTGCTACCGGCAGTACCGTTCCTCCACGTTGGGATCTCATGGTTGGCACTGTTCCCAACGCCACTGCTCCTCCCAGTCCAGGGACAGCAACAGGTTGTACGCCAGCCCAGCCTCCCTCTGTAGCCATCGATCGATGGGACAGGCCACTCAGGCCAAACAGCCTTCTCTGCCGGTGCCACAGCAGGTGCAGTGACACCAGGCTCCTTGGCCAGCACTGTGGTACCAATGGGCCCCGTGGCCCCCGACGCAGCCCCCGGTGGGGGCTCGCTTGGTGGCTGGAGCCTCGGAACGGCCGTCAGCCTCTCTTTCCAGCCTCCAGGGAAGGAGTCGGTGGGACGTGCATCTTCGGCTCCGTGTCCGGAGGGCGACCAAGTGGTGGAACCCCCGGTACCGGTGGGCACGCAGAGTACCGCGCCTGCATCCTCACCCTCCCCGATGAGGTGATTACAGCCCCTCCTCCCTTGGTCCCGCAGGAGGACTCTAAAGCCCACCAGGATATATTGAAAAGGGTGGCATCAAGCCTCAACCTTCAGGCTGAGGAGGTGGTACTGGGCAGGATGGCTCTCCCACTCCACGAAGGGGTGGCAAAAATTTCAAATGCCTTGTGGCAAACCCCGGCTTCCTTGCCCCCCATCTCTAAGAGGGCTGAATGGAAATACTTTGTGCCCGCCAAGGGGCATGAATACCTATACACCCACCCTGCCCCCAACTCCCTAGTGGTTGAGTCGGTCAGCCACAGGGAGCGGCAGGGCCAACCAGCCCCTACTCTGAAAAATAAAGACTCAAGGATGCTGGACTTATTTGAGAGAAAGGTTTATTCATCCTCGAGTTTCCAGTTAAGGGTGGCGAACCGTCAGGCTCTCCTGGGTCGGTATGAGTTCAATTTGTGGGGCTCTCTATCCAAATTCGAGGAGTGAACACCTCCCTACAATGGTGGTCCTCCCCAGGGAACATGCTTCATGGGGTCCCGTTCAGGGGCAGGCCCCCGTCAGTGGAGCTGGTATCCAACGCTTTGGACAGGGTGGGGAGCCCATGTGGGGGACGTTCAGACCCAAGGTCTGTGGTCTGCGCAGGACCTTGCCCTGCATATAAATGTCAAGGAACTCAGGGCGGTCCATCTGGCATGCATGGCCTTCTGCTCACACCAGGAGGGCAGAGTTCTCATGGACAACACGGCTTCAATGTTTTATATCAACAGGCAAGGTGGGGCCCGCTCCTCTGCCTGGAAGCCCTCAGGCTGTGGGACTTCTGTATAGCCCACAACATTTGCCTACAAGCCTACCACCTACCGGGCACCCAGAGGTGGTGAACAGACTTTTCCAAGAGTCAGAAACTCCCCAGGTGAACCTGTTCACGACTCGGCAGAACCGCCGGTGTCCCCGGTTCTGCTCCGGGCTGGGGATGGGCGCTATCTCCGATGCCTTCCTCCTATCCTGGTCAGGTCAGGTTCTCTATACCTTCCCCCCAATCCCGCTGATTGGCAAGGTCCTGGAAAAGATAAAGACGGATAGGGCCCGGATCCTCCTGATTGCCCCATTGTGGCCTAGACAACATTAGTACGGAACTCTCACGAGCCTGGCCGTTGTCCCGCCATGGCCGTTGCTGTCCTGCCGGGACCTGCTCTCCCAGGACCAGGGCCAGGGCCACGTCCTCCACCCTGACCTAGTGGCGCTCCACCTCACGACCAGGGCCGGCTCCAGGCACCAGGCAACCAAGCACATGCTTGGGGTGGCCAATCTTGGGGTGGCGGAGGGCAGCGCGGCGCGACATTCCACGGTGGGGGGAGGGCGCTCTGGCAGCACGGCGCTCGGTGGGGGGGGGGGGGTGCGGGGCGGGGCGCCCGGTGGGGGGGTTCGGGCGGCGGGGGGCTGGGCGGGGGGGGTGAAGGGGGACTTGGCGGGGCGGCGCTGTTTTTTGCTGCTTGGGGCAGCAAAGAAGTTAGAGCCGGCCCTTGACGTGGCTGCTCAATGGTTAGGCTGGGAGGAAAGGACGTGCTCAGAAGGGGTTCAGCGCGGTGTCCTAGAAAGCAGGCAGCCCTCCACACACCGAGCCTACTTGGCAAAGTGATCTTGGTTTTCCCGATGAGCGGATGAGCGGGCGTTTCCTCTGTGGCTGCCCCGATCCAGCTCATTTTAAACTATCTCCTTCACCTTACAGCCCAGGGCCTGGCACCCTTGTCTGTCAAGGTGCACTTGGTGGCCATATTGGCCTTCCACTCGCCGGTGCAGGGGCACACGGTTTTCTCCCATGCTCTGACTGGCCGATTCCTTAAAGGATTGGATCACCTCTTCCCATATGTTAGGCCCCCAGTCCCACAGTGGGACCTGAACTTGGTGTTGGCCTGGTTGATGGGTCCCCCCTTTGAGCCGTTAGCTACATGCTCCTGGTCACACCTCTCGTGGAAGGTAGTCTTCCTAGTGGCGATTATGTCAGCTAAGCAGGTCTCGGAACTCAGGGCCCTGACCTCCGAGCCCCCATACACAGTATTCCATAAGGATAAGGTCCAGTTCTGCCCACATCCTTCGTTCCTCCCAAAGGTGGTCTCTAGCTACTACATGGGTCAGGACATTTTCCTGCCGGTCCTCTGACCCAAGCCCCATGCGTCCAGTGAGGAGAGCCGTCTCCACACGCTGGATGTGAGACAGGCTCTGGGTTTTTACCTGGAGCCGACTAAGCCGTTCTGGAAGTCTTCGCAGCTGTTCATCGCCTTGGCCGAATACATGAGGGGTCGGCCAATCTCCACTCAGTGGCTCTCCAAATGGATCACCTCATGTATCCGTACCTGTTACGACCTGGCAGGAATCCCTCCACCATCAATTGTGAAGGCATACTCAACTAGGGTGCAGGCCTTGTTGGCTGCCTTTTTATCCCATGTCCCCATTCAGGACATTTGCAGGGCTGCCACATGGTCTTCAGTTCACACATTCACCTCGCACTATGCAATCGTCTCCCAGACCAGGGAAGATGCTGGGTTTGGCAGGGCTGTGCTCCCTCCCAACAGTTTGTGAACTCCTACCCACCTCCAACAGATACAGCTTGGAATCACCTACTGTGGAATACACATGAGCAATCACTCGAAGAAGAAAAGACAGTTACCTTTTCCATAACTGGTGTTCTTCGAGATGTGTTGCTCATGTCTATGCCACATCCCGCCCTCCTTCCCCTCTGTCGGAGTTGTCTGACAAGAAAGATCTGAGGGTGGAGGAAGCGTGCACCCTTATACCGCGCCATGGAGGCGCCACTCCAGGGGTACTCCCCTACGGGTACTACTAGGGGAAAAACTTCCGGCACCGGTGCACATGGCGAGCACACACACCTACTGTAGAATAGACAGGAGGCACACCTCTCGAAGAACACCAGTTATGGAAAAGGTGACTGTCTTTTCTGAGCAGGAGACTAGGGATGGAGAATGGATTGTTTTTAAGTAGCCATTGAGGACACAGTCTGATCTAGTGAAGGCGGCACTGGACTGAACTGGGAATCAAGAGACCTGTGTTCTACCACTGATCCTCAGGGCCTTGGGCAAGTCAACCACCTCATGCCTCATTTTTCCCATCTGAAAAAGGCACGCAACAATACTTACCTCGCTTTGTAAAGTGGTTTGATATCAGCAGATTAAAAGCATTTTATCAGAGCTAAGAATCACTATTATTTATAGGAAACCTCAGTGACCTACAATAATGTTTAAAAAATGAATGTGGGCCCTGACCCAGTGTGTTTGGTTATTTCCTAAGGCTAGCACTAAGAAAAGAAAACACTCCCACAAATGTATGTTCAATAGCAATGACCTCAGACATCTGGAAAATGTAAACAGCCTGGCTGGATCCCAATACATTAGTTATCATGCTAACAAGACAAACCACCTGCATATGCACAAGCCCGTACCATGAAATGCATTTCCTTGTTATTTGCAGAGAGCACAGCAAATTCAGTCCGTAAACTCAAGCAAAGTGAGAAATCACCTGGATGCTGACTCACTGGTATGGCATCCCTACTATTTCACTTACCATCTTGCTAATATCCTGAATGGAACTGAACTCTTAAATATTTAATATGATCATTCGAATTGGAGAAACTTTGAGGCTCATTTTGCCGGGCACCCTTTGCATGAGAATCAAAATCACCATCTCTTTTCCAGGGCAAATTAACTGCCCGGTCACAGAGCGTTTGCCATTGCTGATTGATGCCCGACATAAGCCTGTGTTACACCTCCAATTCTATGTACGTCTTAGCAGCGTTTGCCTCCCAGGCACCACACAGATGAGTGAGTAATTTTCTTACCCTGAGGGACACGTTCAAGCACCAAACTGAGGATTCTGGCTGAGCACCAATGATCTCCATGGCAGGAAGCAGCTGGATTCCTGCTCTCTGGGCTGCGAGACAGGGCTGGAGTCACTGTGTGGAATTACTCTGACCTGTCTGGAAGCAAGAGGAAGATCTGGAAGATTCTATGGCTCCAGCCAGGCTGCTAAGCACTGACTTAACTCTGTGCCCCCAAATAGTCCCATTGATTTCAGTAAATTGGCATGTGTTTCTTGCACTACTCCTCTCTTCTTGTGAGGACAACGGTGATTTTCCAGCCCTCACTATATATGCCAGCCCATACTTACCCTGGCCCCAAACAACCACTACTTCCTTATGAGCATCCATAGTTATTTTGTACTGCAACGGATGCAGGACCTGAGCATGAGCACAGAGTAACAATCCAAAGCTCCAAGCAGGCAAAGGGTGGAAGAAGGAAAGTGATGCTCATTTCAGATATGGGGACCTGAGGTACAGAGGCCTAGATCCTCAAAGATATTTCAGCACCTAACCCCCATTCATTTTGATTAAGTGACTAAATACCTTTGAGGTTCTGGGCCACAGAGACTAAGGGCCAGATTTTTAAAGGTATTTAGCCACGTAGGGATGCAGATAGGCACCTATTAGGATTATCAAAAGCATCTTGGTGCCTAAATCCCATTGAAATCAGTCAGACGCAGGCGTCCAGGCACTTTGGAAAAATCCTGGTAAGTGCCAATCTACACTTTAGGTGCCTAAATCCCTTTGAAAATCTGGCCCTAAGCAACTGTCCAAAGTCACACACAGTGCCTTGCAGAGCCAGAATTGAACCCCCTCTCCTGAGTCTCCAGGCAATGGATTGACGCTGAGCCCATCCTTCCTTTTCAGACGAATGGGCTTTGCAGGTTGTAATGGGTGAGCCCCCTATGCAAAGTCCCCCCCACACGCAGAACCACACCGGGCTGTGCATCCAGCCGCAACCCCCCCCACCCAGCGCAATAGCTGCTGAGTAAGTGGTAGGATTTAACTTCTATCAAGTTGGGGTTTCGTTTTTTTTTTTTAAATGACAAACCTGACATTTTTACCCTCCTGTCAGTGCCATTGATGTGACAGGCTTTTGCAGAATCTGACTTGCAAATGGAAAGGATAATCTCAAAATTATCATCTGCACCTATAAATGGGCACACTTAATTTTGCAATTGTGAATTTGTGAAGTGTAGTAGTGTAAAGCAGTTATTCTGTATTTCCCCTTTCCGTGAGTCCTCTAGTATTTGCTCTCCTGCAGAATGTCTCTCTGCACAGCCCCAGGGATGACATCAACGTGGTATAAATTAGGTGGGAGCGCAGTGTTTTCCTGTCAGTTTTCCAGTTCAGTGACACAGAAATAAATCTGAGTTACAGCACAGATTTCTCCAGAAAGAAGTCCTAATTGCTAAGCACATATGTTAAACGGCTTAAGAAACAATGGAAATGTAATCCATTGATAAGAATGTAATTATATTTTTGCTGATATCGGGAAATTAATTGAATAGTCTCTGATATGCACATCTGAGCATCTCTTTACCTCTGGCTTCTGGGTGTCGGAGTAGACATCTGTTGATTCATAACTATGGGAGCAGGCTCACAGGAAGACAAATTTTAATCTCATTCACCTGAAATTTTCCTTGGCTGTGACTGGGTCAAAGCAGCACAGACCCTGGTTTATCCCGGCTCCCTGGAGCAGAGAGGCAGGACCAGTGACCAGAGTGAAGGCACCTCCAGGAAATCTTTTTCACTTGCCAGGTTGATCTGCTCTGCTCTGTAATAAATCCAATTACTCTATCTTCCTGCCTTGGTGGAAAACGCATCTTCCCCTATCCAGCCAAGAATCAAATTCCTCTTAGGTCAGTGTCTGCGCAATCTTGACTCAGTCGCAGAAAACAAAATGTGTAGGTAAATGGGCCTGGCCCCACTGGCAAAACTCCCATTGACTTCAGTGGGCCGGGATTTTATCACAGGTTAACAGCAGTAAGACAAGAAGATACCTAAGGAGGGACACAAAGATGTGGCCTACTGGAAAGGCCACAGGGTATGGGTGAGAGAAACAGTAAAGGGGGACTTTTTCCTCCAGCTCCTGAGAGAAACTTCCTCACAGAAGGGGTTACAACAACCGACAGCTGCACATTTAGGCCTACACTTTCCGAAATGACTAGTGCTTTTGGCTGCTCAATTTGGCTGGACACTTTCAGGAGGCTGATTTCCAAGGGCTGGTACTCGGCCCTTTCTGCTCAAAACTCACCATGGACATTTTAGAAAATGGCGTGCCCAGGGTGCCCGATGATCACTGCCATCCACGGCTTGGCCAGCCAAGTGGTCTCAGCGCTGGGGAGTGCCAGAATCTTTTCCTCAGCAGGGCAGGTGATCCTGCCTGTCCGTTCCAGAGCACTATGGCAGGCCCCTCTCACATTCGCTTTTGAGGTATTCTCAACATTTCCACTAACTGCTTTTTGTGATGCAATCATTTCTTTGGGAAGAGATGTGAAGTGCCAGCAGCAGGAAGACACCCCTTGAAGTAGTAGCAGGGTGTATCTCCAAAGGGCTCAGAAATAGCCCCTCTTTGCACATGTAGTGGCCTTTTCAAACTGAATCCCTCATAATTTTGCATGAGACTTAAAAATAACAGGTACCTGGTTTCTAACATCTCATAACTGAGATTCTAGAGAGCATTCAAGCAGAAGGAAAAACTCTCCAAGGTAATATACCAAGGACCCAAGTATTTTATGGTTCTTTTCTTCTAGTGATTTACAGTCCTCAGCTAGAAACAATGAGCCAACTTGCCATCAGTGCAAGTCTGCAGTGCTATTCAGTGGGTTTGTTCTGGAATGACTCCAGTGTAACTGAGAGCACAGTTTGGCCCAGTAACTCAACGTGGTTTTTTCCAGCTGCAGAGAAAAGTGAAAATTTCAATCTACCATTTTCACTCCAGCAACATTGATTTCTGAGACATGCCTGGTAAATAAGGTTCTTGGTTAGACAGCAGTGAGAGGGCAATCAAGGGGAGGCATACTGGCTTTTATACCAACTATTCAAAGAGCCAAATAACTGGAGAAGCAGAGGTGATAAAGTGTCTCCCTTCTCATTCCAACAGCTGACTTTATTTTCTTCTGAGCACCCCAACTGAAAAGAAATCACTCTGAGTTCTCCATGGACTGTTATGTACATACATATTATCCCCCGACCTAATATATGGACAGTTGTGATGGGGTGTCCACCCCCACAAGGCCTAAATGGGTAAATTAGGCCAGTTAACCTTGGGCTGCACCTGGAAGGAACCCAGGGAATGCCAGGGCCTAATTGCTGCTATGGTCCAGGTTGGGGAGGAGCTGGGTGGGATCTATGAAGAAAGGAAGTTGATAGGCTGCAGGGAGGAAACCTGCAGTCATACCTCCTGTGATCAGAGTCCCAGGGAAGCTAACCGAGATCACTCAATTAGGGTGAACTGCAAAGAATGTGGCAGACAATCCCCAAAGCTTAGATTTACCAAGCCAGCACAAAACAGCTTCTATAGTAACCCAGGCTCAGGCCTCCACCCAGACACCCACATCAAATAGGATGAGGATTACTGAAAATCTTATTCATCATATAAAAAAGTTATGCCAATCCCAAAGGATCCGACACATTACCTCCCAGGTGAATGAATTTTTCAGATCTTACCCAAATACATACATACAGCAATTCTTATTAACTAAACTAAAATTTATTAAAAAAGAAAAGAGAGTATTGGCTAAAAGATCACTATACATACAGACATGAGTACAGTATCAGAGGGGTAGCCGTGTTAGTCTGAATCTGTAAAAAGCAACAGAGGGTCCTGTGGCACCTTAGAGACTAACAGAAGTATTGGGAGCATAAGCTTTCGGGGGTAAGAACTTGCATCTGAAGAAGTGAGGTTCTTACCCACGAAAGCTTATGCTCCCAATACTTCTGTTAGTCTCTAAGGTGCCACAGGACCCTCTGTTGCTTTTTACAGATGTGAGTACAGTTCTTGAGATTAAATTCATAGTAGAGATGGTGAGCTTTGTAGTTGCAAAGAGTTCTTTTAGAATTGGTTCATAGGTTATAGTCCAATGTTCATATTCATGGTAATTCCAGATTAGGACTGGAGATCTCAATCTTGGGTTTAAGCTTTCCCTACATGAAGCATCAAGCAGATCTGAGATAAAAAGGATTGGGACCCAAGGCATCTTTATACAGTTCGGAGTCCTTAGGTGAACATTCGGCAATCACGGATACTTTGAAGTAGACCTATTTCCTAAGCATCACCGGTAATTAGCTACATGGATTTACATAAGGCAATTTATCCATTAAGCAGTTTATCACAAACTTTAAAGAGACATATAGACAATGACATTATTGCACCCAAGATTCATCTAAATGTTAATACTCCCTTTTGATCTCTGAATCAATGGCTATAGTGACAGACAGGAACTGTCTGTTTACATGGCTAACATTTAACAAGATATAAGTACACACATACAATTAGTATCACCTCTAATTTCTAACAGTATAGGTTTGCATTTCAAAGTTCTAGCCGATCCACCATAGAATGGCCCTAATGACCATTCACATACTTTTCTACCATATCTCTAAAGGTTGGGTTATTTAGCCTGCAAGCTGCTTAACCCTTTCTAGCTATGTGTCACACTTTGTATAAGATTCATTGCAATTATATAACAGTGGCAGCAACCATGATTTGCATGGTCATACTCTAATCAGATAACGTCACACCCCCGTATAGAAGAGCAGGAAGCTGTAAGGACAGGATAGGAAGCAGTCCAGGGAAGGAGCAGTGAGGGCTGGGAGAGTAAAAGCCCAGAGCTGTTGGGTTGAGGATCCTTGGATTGGAACCCAGTGTGGAGGATGGGCCCAGGTTCCCTGCTGGAGTGACACACTCAGGAGAGCCCATTTGGGGACAGCTGGAAGCAGACTTCTCCCTTCTGAGGTATCATCAAACTTTAATGTGACTTAGTCGGAGGGCTGAGCCATAAAGAGGAAAGCACTGCAGCTCCAGGCACATGAGAGGCCACGGAGTGAATGGAATGATAGACTAAGTAACCACAGGGAGGGGCCTCAGAGATAATTCCCCAGATGGGCCACAAGAAGGTGCTGCGCAAAGCAGTGAGCGGAGCAGATCTCTGTCACAGCACTTATTTTATGAACACTATGAGAAAGACACAATGCAATGAAGTTATAGGAGGATTTTTCCTTTTAGGGGAACAAAATAACAAAATATTTCTAAAAGGCAAAAAAGATGAGAATGATTTTTTTTGGTCAAGTTTTATCATTGAGGCCAAGAATTTAGGGAGATTTGAATTGGCAAGAATATTCTGAATAATTAATGGTAAGAAAAGACATACATATTGGAAGGAATCTGAAACCTCATGCTCCAGGGCTTCAGTCAAACTAACTATTCTGGAGTAGGATGATACTTTCCTGCGGACAGGTTATCCCACATGTGCCCACTGCAGGGTTTCTTGCATCTTGCAACTGGTGCTTGCCTCTCTTGGGAGAAAATGATACTTGGGCTAGATGGACGATGAGTCTGATCCAGCTGGCAATCCCCATGTACTTCAGGAGCAAAATAGTTCTAAAATGAAAAATAAATGTCATAATCAACGACGCTAGGAAAAACTCACCTGCATCCTGTTCTTTTTTTATCCAAATTTTACATAACTTGGGCCTGCATTCCTCCATCTATAACAAGTGTGAACACCAGCTAAGCAAAAACAAACAACGTTGACAAAACTTTGAATTTCAATTGATTTGAGGCAAGTCGTTGAAACAGATATGGAGTGGGGGAGGGGAGGGAATATCATGTGCGTGTGGTTCATGACAAATCTAATCAAGAGGTTTTTGTCCAAGATGAAATCAAGTGATTCAGTTCACTATCCTCTCCTGTACAATCCTATCACAACAAATCCATTCCCATTGAAGCCAATTTGCAGATTTTAAAATATTCAACGTTACTCATCCGCTAATGAAGCAAATAAACCTGCAGAGAAAATGTTCATGTTTAAAATTTGTTCAGAGATTATACGAAGAGAACGCCATCAGGTTTGATGTGCATTGTGTGTTGGCAAGAATACATCTGAATGGAGGAATGCTTCAAAGACATCAGGCTTAATGCAGAGGTAACTGGGTGATACTCTGTTATATACAGGATGTCAGGCTAGATGATCTAATGGTCCCTTATAAATCTATGAATTAGCTGGCATGGCCTCACAGTAATTCACACTCTGCTCGAGCTGTTCCAGATTCTGATTTTTGTATTTCAGTCTCTTATGCTTAGTTTCCACAAGGAAAGTAACAGTCCCATATCTCCGTCTCAGAAGCGCAAACTAATCAAGAGTGAGATGTGCCCTGAACCACCACCTAAATCCAAAACCCAGGTTGATTCAAAGAAGTGTACTTCGTTCCTTTCCTCCATGGACAGCTACCTTGGATTATTCTGCTAAATCCATTTCCACTTTTCAGAAGATCCGCCTGCTTGAGTGAGTGAAGTTTGGGAAGAGAAAAGTGAAAAGGCATCAAAAGATCAAGCTTAAGAGCAGTGATACTCATACCTCCGTTCAGGAGCCAAATTAGCGATCAACATTCCCCAAAGGAGCCAGTCAGGTGAATTCATTGTTTCATTTACTACAGTACTCTATATTCACATTTAAACAATATGACGGGGAAATAAAATTTTCACAGCAAAATGACTGACCAAGTATTATTACTTTATCAATTACAATTGGTTAATAACAAAGTAAAAGCATCCTGATGATTAATAGCTTAGATTGGTTAATAATTAAATCACTCGGTGTTTTAATATCATGTGCTGCGAAGAGCCGCAGGAGACACATTAAAGAGCCACTTGCAACTCACGAGCATAGGCCTGAGTATCTGCCCTAGAGCATTGTAGCCTGTTGTCCCGAGCACCATGCAAGCTAACAAACACCCAACTTGTAATGATGCTTGTTACAATGGGCATGGCCAGCGATAACGTGACACAAAAACTAATGAGTTTGCAGAGAACCAGGATTTTATTAATGCTTTGTCTCTCGTTAGGCCAGGGACTTTCCCTTGACACAACAGGCCTTAGCTGAACCTCTTGAAGTTCATTATTCTGACACGCCCTCCCTCAGCCACTTTCCGTTAGCCTGATGCACACAACTGGCAGAGAGAATAGCTCTTCCTCTTTCTCACCAGAAAGTGAAATGGCACCAGCCCACAAGTGTTCAGTAAAAGTATTTCTGTGGCTGGGCCAACAGAGTTCAGTTTGTATTTAAATTTCCCCAAATGACCATGTAGTATTCCTACCAGTTGTGGGATCCAGACGTTCAATTTTCCAGGCCCAGGCTGAATGACGTGCTCCTGCAGCTCTGGCTTTCCTCAGATAAGGTTGCATGAAGAGAGACAGTGAGTGAGGGAGCTTAAATGTATTGGGCCAGATGACCATCTCCCTTCACACTGGTGTACATGTAACTCACTAGGATTTACAATGGTGCAAGACCAGTGAGAGCAGCACATGGAGGGGATGCAGATTGTAACTGTAAGCACAAAAAGAACAAAATCAAAATCAAAGAACAAGTCAATTGGCAATAAGTTGACATAAAGGCACAAATGCTTACATTTATCTCCTAAGAAGGCAGAGAGGGAACCAGTCCTGGAGAACACAGCATAAGTGAACAGAAGACCAGCACAAAACATATGAGTTCTCAGAGGTCTAACTACTCTCCAGAAAACCAGTGAATTTCCCCCAAGTGAAGAAAGATGGACTTTGAATGTTCTGTCTGTACTTACAGTTTCCTAAACTGCGCTTTAATTCAATGCAGGCACTTGAACCAGTTAAACTTGGAGACACACTCTGCTCCCCAGTGCAAATACGGAACTCAGAGCAGAAGCTCAAGGGGTCAGACTTTTCTCTCATTTCCAGCAGTATGAATCGGGGGTCATGCCACTGAAGTCAATGGAGTTCACTATTGTAACTTACTAGGAGCTTTATACCAGTGTAATAGAGACGGTGGGACAAATTCTAGTCTTGTTACTACATTAGCAATGTAACTGCTGTTAGTATTAAACAATTACTTTTACAAATTCAGGTTAGCTCTGGGATGGAATAGGTAAGAGTTTACAGAATGTTAAATCAATAAAATATATAAATAAAATGATGAGAGGTTTCCAAAAAGCATCTAGAAAGACAGTGACCGAAACTTTTAGACATATTGTTTTGTTTTCTGTAGTTCAAGGGAATATGTATTTCAGCCCCCAAATTATTTTGATCTTGGTGGTATAACTGCCTAAAGAGAAGGGTACATATAATGTGATTTGATTATCGGAGTTTTGGTGCTATTTAGCACCCAGGCGATCAGCCCAATTCTGCTCCCAATGAATCCAAGGAACTTCTGGCATTATAGGAGGAGCAGGATCAGCCTGACACACCGACGCCCCAAAAATGAACGCTTGCCACGTATTTCCAATGCATTGAAATATCTGTGGTTGCCGAGGAAAAGATTCCAGATCGATCGTCAGTCACGAACACAAAGTCCTTTCTAGATTCTCAGAAGCAAGACAAGAGTAAAAATGCCAGCCACAGTTGGCTGAAATCATCTTTGCCCAAGGTAAAGTGCAAAATCAATTAAGCATCAGAGAGATCCTCAGATCATAGAATATTCAGGGTTGGAAGGGATCTCAGAAGATCATCTAGTCCAACCCCCTGCTCAAAGCAGGACCAATCCCCAAACAGATTTTTGCCCCAGATTCTAAATGGCACCCTCAAGGATTGAACTCACAATGCCGGGTTTAGCAGGCCAATGCCAAACCACTGAGCTATCCCTCCCCCCCAGAATGTTGAAAGGGACAAAAACTACAGTAATGGGGGCCATTAAAAGTACTTATGATAGAACTATACACACACACACACACATTTTTAAAAAGTCTTTATTCATTTTCATTGCCTTTAAAAAAAAAAAAAAAAAAACCACCCAAACCCATCAGTGCAACAATCCTCCGCCTCCCCTATCAGTAAGCGGTAATTTAAAATCAGGAAATACTGAGTGCTGGAGGCAATGGGTTAGCATTTTGCTATTTATTTCCTTCTGTCAAACTTTGAAAAAGTCCTCTGTATAAATTAAACAATGAAAAAAAATGTTATTTTCAATTCTATGTCATCATTACAGTTAACAGAATTCATAATAATGCATCTAAAATGTGGTGTCCACAATATATCAGGTATACATTGGGGGGAGGAGGGGGAGGAGAGAAAAAAGAAATATATGACATTCTAGGCTTGTTAAAAGGATAATGGTCCCATATTTTTATTAACAGGTTAGCAAAACAAAATCCAATGGATTACAATATTTACATGTTATTTGAAAAATAAAGTAGTGATAAAAGCATGTCACAATCATTTATTTCATTTTTTTTTTCTTTTTCGTTTTTGGTAACCATTACAAACACCCAATCCAGGTATGGAACTGTTTAAATACATTTGAAATGAGGCCAATTAAAAAAACAAATACAGACACAAAATGTGTATTTATACTTGTCCCTCTGCTGTGTTTTCCACACGATGCTCCCTCCCACCTCCAAAGAAACCCCCCAAAAGATGAATCCTTAAAAGCAAAAACACCATGCTTTTCAAGTAGCACTTATTCCACAAATGCAACATTTTTGCCATCAATTTTATGTGAAGCTCTGTGGGATGCCGTCTTCTAACCAGCTTCCTGTCTTTTTCCCTCCCTCCCAATACATCCCCCCAAAAACAAAAAAACAAACAAAGAGACACATGCATTTCTAAAACTAGGTTTCAGTCAAGTACTTTCTACTTTTTGGAAAGAAACTCTTTTTTTGTTCACGGTCAGAACATACCATGGGCCTGGATTCTGCACTCCTTACTCAGGCTAAACTTCCATAGACTTCAGTGGGTGTTTCACCAAAGGGGAAAAAAATAAAAAAAGAGTACAGGATCCTTCCCCATGGGTGTAGATTCCTATTTATTCTATGCTGCTCCCCTCATGCTAAGGAGGAGGGAAAAATAGCAACTCCCATCTTGACTCGAGTTAGATTCAAGCTCCATGTAGTATGTAACTATTTCACCTCCCCTTGCAAAAACCTGTGTTATCAGGAGACCCCCTCCCACCTCCCCACCGCACAAAAACAAAAAACCACACACCACATACAAAAAGGCAGCCAATCTTAACGAAAAGTTACTGGCGTGAGACTGATCAATGTTAATTTGACAAGCAACAGAATGGTTATGAGGACCTAAGTGGCTGGTCCGCAAGCTGCATAGCTGTGCCGTAAGTTTGGTTCTTTAGTTTAAATTTTTAAAAAAAGTTAAACTTCTTTGTTATTTCCATAGGTTTTAAAAAAAAATTTGTTCGCAAGAACAAGTCTCCTTCCCCCCCCCATTGAAAAAGAAATAATTTTACATGAGAAACTTAATTGTGCTGTATTTGTAACACCTCAGGCAGATAGAAAACAAACATGTGGCAAACAAAACCGCACAATCAGTCACATGAATCTATCAAACCCTAAAATTATAGTTGAATACTAACAAACAGCTTACCTGGAATAAAGGATGACAATTCACAAACAGTTATCTAGGAATTAAAGTCTCTCTCTCTTTTTTTTTTGTATTTTTTTTTTACTAAAATAATTAAAAAATCACAGTATTTTAAGAAATAAAACCCACACTGGGATTTTAAGCACAATTTGTTTTCCTTTCTTTAAAACTTCTTTTTTTTCTTCCTCCATTCACCATCTCAGCCAGCAGTCTCTACATTTAACCACAACGACAACAGGTAGTACTGACAAATGCAGAGATTTCCCTTGGTTAATTTTGAGGTACTAAGAAACAGGTGACTGTTTTATGCAAAGCAGTTTTTTTTTTAATCCTTTCTTTTTTTTTCTAAAGCAGTTGCATTCTGTCTGGAAAAGTGTAATGTATTAAAACTAGAAAAACGCACTGAAATTTGTGCGTCAAAAAGTTGTCCCCCCTTCTTCCACGCTCACGACGCTTCCGTTCTCAAACAATCCAAGTCTCCATTGCAAAGCACATTGTGTAATGTAGGAACCCGGGAAGTTGCTTCGTTAGTCCAAGATGAATGTAACTTCCCATTGTCAAAATCCAGAAGAAAAGATGCAGTGATGTAATGGAGCCACTTATTCCATCATTTAAATAACTTTAATATACACACACTCACACAGGTACCAGTGCTTTGAAAATAGATCATTCAGTCCTAAAAGCAGCTTTGTTTCTTCCTTCAGCCCACCCCCCACCCCTTTCATCACTGTTCAAGTAGGTTAATTAAAAATCACACCAAATGCTTATTCGTTTTTGGCCTCTGTGTTCTCTTGGAGAGATTTATCAGCAGCCACACCAAGGACTGCAGTTTCATTCTTGTGGGAAAAGTCCACCATTTCCTCACTGCTTTCCTTTTCTTCTGCTGAGGGTACCTTAACATCTTCCTCTGTGTTCTCCTTCGGCTGGTCATCCTCACTGATCCCTCGCTTACTTTCATTCAGGGCCCTGGAAATTCGAGCAACAGAAAGTGGAGAACTTTACAATGAGACCCACAAAGCCCTCCTTTACTTACTGCAGCAGGGAAAAACAACTCGCTTCTCCTCTAACGACATTCAGAGACAATACAACTAGTCAAACCTCCAACATCTAATATGATAAATATGCTTGCAACAGGACAAGTGACAGAATGAAACACTAATTTCTGTGTATTCACAGAGTTTGACATTTGGTACTTATTCATTATGGGCTGCTGAACATAAGGGCCAGGAACAATCCCAAATTTGATGTTTGACCTTTTCATTAGAAAGGTCATCCCCCTTCCCCTTTTCCCTTGTACTCATCATTTGTATTAGAATTGGTCCCAAAGTGTGCTAGGTCTGGGAGTGTGAAGACAGTCCTGCCCTGAAGAGTGAACAATCTAAAAAGGCTAATGGCTTTTCAACCACTGAGGTGCCTTATGAGCTGCAATCTTTAAACTCGGTACACTCATCATTACGATTATAAAGCCCCACTGCGATAGGTGCTGTCAAACACAGTGTAAGCACTTTAGGGCAGAGACTATCTAAATAGACATGATACAGGGTAAGAAAACGGAGGTGTCTGTTATCCCCAAAAGCAGGGTTATCATACGTCTAGGCAGAGTTTTCAAACAACAGACAACGTCCGGGATTTTTGCAAAGCAGTCATAGCAGCTCAGAAAGAGCCCCAATTGGTCCATTTCCCTGCAGTCACAGCTGCTGGATCCCATCCACCCCAGGCCCTCAGCCCTGCGGCAAGGGGTCCTACAAGGAGGTGCTGACTGATGGCTGTCACTGCATCCTGGGTTTGCACCAGCCACCCTGCCTCTCACCTCCTGTGAGTATCCCTGCAAACACCCCCAAATGCCCTACTAGTACACCCACCCTAGATATCCCTTCTAGCACCCCCTGGTACACACACACAGCCTCAGTACCCCCCAAATGCCCCCTCCAGCACTCCCAACTGTTCCCCCCTCTTCAGCTCCCTCCCTCCCCCCAGCAGCGACCTCTTTTGGGGACCCTAAAATATGGTAACCCTACCCAAAAGATTGTCAGTCTAGCGATATACAAAAACTACATTAACATGTCTTCCAAGTGACAGCAATGTTGCAAGAACCCTCCATTTCGGAGTACATGAGGAGCATTTAAGAGATTTCAGGCAAAAATATTCTCAAAGGCAAACGAGTGTACCAAACCCCACAGCTGACTGTACCATCCACATGCCACAGTGTGGACTGCTATCAATGAGTGCACAATTTAAAATCATTTGCTGTTAACCTCAGAGTAGGACTTTTAGAAAGATGTCCTCTGCCTGAAGATTTCAAAACTTTTGTGCACATAATTTACCGTACGTTTAATTAGGGTTACCATCCGTCCGGGTTTCCCCGGACATGTCCGGCTTTTTCAGAGTTAAATGGCCGTCCGGGGGGGGATTTCTAATCAAGTAGAAATGTCCGGGATTTCCCCTTTCCCCTCATGCAGAGTGCGGCTCCGCTGATTGGATGGCGGGGTCTGATGGAAAGCCGCTCGCAGCCACTGGGGCCTCTAGCAGCCAGAGTCCCTCCCCCTCCCCCGCAGAGCAGCACAGAACAGTGTTTGAGTCCACGTGGAGCCCGCAGCTCTCCCTCTGCCGGGTGAGTGGGGGAGCAGAGGCTGCAGGGCGAGGAGGAGCAGGGCAGGCAGGGGCATAGAGGCTGCAGGAGCAGGGCAGGCAGGGAGTGCAGGGGCTGCAGGGTGAGTGGGGAGCAGGGGCACAGAGGCTGCAGGGGTCGGGGGGTGCAGGGGCTGCAGGGTGAGTGGGGAGCAGGGGCACAGAGGCTGCAG